>NW_026512121.1:0-2500 GCF_027579735.1 Bombina bombina
TTTTCTGGCAGCAGTTATAGTTTGCACCTCATTTTCCGTATATTTTTACTAATTCTTTCTTTGCTATACATCTGACTAAATAACAGAGGTGGGAGGGGGATTAAGGGCTCTAAGAGCTTTGGGAATCTTTGCCTCCTCCTAGTGGCCAGGAGTGAAATTCCAGGAGTAATGGCTCATGGACTCTCACCACCATTAAAGAAATTAATTTATCAGGAAAGCATACATTTTGGGTTTGTTAAAAAAAAAAAAGCTAGAAAGGGCAAAAATGTCAAAATTAAACTTTATATTTCAGATAAACCATGCAAATTTACTTTTTTATCAATATATACCTGTTGCCACTGCCTCTCCAGTGTTCAGTTAAGTTACAGTAGAGCATTGCCATTCTAGAGTTACACACAAACAACAGTGCAATAATAACAGTTCTAGCATATTACAGTATTTCTCTCTATATTGTTTTTAAACTGTGATGTCATTAAGGGAAACTGGAAAACTGACATTTATGTCCCTTTAAGTCTGCCAAAGAAGAAAAAGACAGGAGTACGGTCCGTCCGATTATTTTTTTTTCTTTATTTTCAAATCTTTAAAAGAGCAGAGTCCATGGAGAATTGCAAAGGGGTGTAGTGTGTCAGATAGGCTTACGCGTTTTGGCGGAAGCCGTAATCATAGCCTGATCTATCTGGCACACAGCACCTTCTTATACTGATAAAAAGCCATTCATTGGCTGCTCGCAACAAATTAAAAACACACCCCTAATTAATGTGTAAAACCAACATGGTTAACGATAGAATTGCAAAAATATAAAAATATTAAAATACAAAGTGCATACAAAACTCTACTGCATACTAAAAGATACGGACAATTAAGTACCTATATACATAAGTTAATAAACATCCAATAGTACTGCTACTGAGAAAAACAATTCATAATGATTAAATACTCAGGCAGAGAAAACGGTTAACTCTGTACTGCAGAATTAAAAACTTTTTTCATGCAGTTCTACACTTGTAGAATTTATGAAGTGATTAACCTATTCATAAGATACTGATACATTAACGAATTCATGAATGAACCAAGTATGTTATGCAATAAATTAAATAATAGTAATAAAAAAATTACAGTAATTTGTATTATGCACAGCCAAACAAATGCATACCTACAAGAATGGGCTCTGCTCTTTTAAAGATTTGAAAATAAAGAAAACATTTTTAATCAGACGAACCACACTCCTGTCTTTTTCATCTTTGCCAATACGCCAGAGGATCCGTCCGTATCAAGGGGCAGACGGCTTGCTCCTCAGACCCCTGGCCTCATGTGATCTCTCCGTCACATGGGTAGTGACGTATCCAGAACCTTTGGATGTGGGTGCATGGATGCATCAGCAGTGGCGGTAGACTACATGCTCCAAATGGATCAAATGAGCCTTTAAGGTAGCCGATTCGTGAGTAGGCTCTGTTGGGCCGAGTTTGTTGCTGCAACATATTTATACACATGCCGTAAGTCCTGAACTGGTGAGAGGAAGGTGAGCCTCTGTCAATTATTGTCTTGGGGTCTTCTGATGCTAAAGGCTCAAGAAAGTCTGCCGTAATTTGCACCGCATAAGTGGGCAATTAAATGAATGTTGTAGTATAGAGATACATCTCTTTTCGCCTTTAAGTCTGCCCCCATACCTAGTTACATCTGTTGGTCGGTATACTTACTAGCTTATTACAATTTGTTAACCTACAATAAGACTAATGGGCTTATCAGCAAGGTTACAGTAGCAGTATCTCTCCGCAGATTAAGTTTAAAACAAACCTCACCCCTTTAAATCATAGTCTCCTCCTGTGTAACTGACTAAATCCATAATAGTTGGTCATTTTAAACTGACACAACAGACATCTGTTCATGTGCACAATTTGCTTGAAAATCCCAAGGTGAAACCACAGAAAATCTGGAACAACAACTCCAGTCTTCTCATAATTACCAGCAAAATATACTTGAATAAAGATGGAAATTGTTATTATCCTAACCAAGGCCCCATTCATTTGTGGTTTGGAGAGCAATGCATCATATTTAGATGTTTATGGTGTGGTTTATGTGTATTATTGCAAAGGCTGTACTTCTGAGCTAAAGCTGAAGATTCTCAGTGCAGTAATGTATTTAACAGTATACAATCAAAATAATATTGCAGAAAATAATAAGGTGCCTGCATTCCTCTTTCTAAAAATGGCTGTCTTTAGAGTGTGTGTAATTTTCTGTAAACCACATGACTGTTGTACACTGCATGCTGACAATGAACACTGTCATTCATTTACATATGTTATGATAAAAAAAAGTTAAACATTCTTCTCACATATTTATTGTTGTATGTTGACCTTAAAAGGGCATGAAACACTTTAAAATTGTAATACATTTTTTATTATTATTTACTGTGTCCCTTTTTCCTGTAGCTTAACCCAATTTGTGCGGTTTAAAATTTAGGTGATTGTAAATGCACAATGCAGATTTTACAAGCCTAACT
>NW_026512121.1:5000-10000 GCF_027579735.1 Bombina bombina
TTCTCCCAAAAATAGCCTCCGAAGAAGCAAAAGTGTCAAATTTGTAAAATTTGGAAAAAGTATGAAGCGAAGACCAAGTTGCAGCCTTGCAAATCTGTTCAACAGAGGCCTCATTCTTAAAGGCCCAAGTGGAAGCCACAGCTCTAGTGGAGTGAGCTGTAATTCTTTCAGGAGGCTGCTGTCCAGCAGTCTCATAGGCTAAACGTATTATGCTACGAAGCCAAAAAGAGAGAGAGGTAGCAGAAGCTTTTTGACCTCTCCTCTGTCCAGAATAAACGACAAACAGGGAAGAAGTTTGGCGAAAATCTTTAGTTGCCTGCAAGTAGAACTTGAGGGCACGAACTACATCCAGATTGTGTAGAAGACGTTCCTTCTTTGAAGAAGGATTTGGACACAAGGATGGAACAACAATCTCTTGATTGATATTCCTGTTAGTGACTACCTTAGGTAAGAACCCAGGTTTAGTACGCAGAACTACCTTGTCTGAGTGAAAAATCAGATAAGGAGAATCACAATGTAAGGCTGATAACTCAGAGACTCTTCGAGCCGAGGAAATAGCCATTAAAAACAGAACTTTCCAAGATAACAATTTTATATCAATGGAATGAAGGGGTTCAAACGGAACACCCTGTAAAACGTTAAGAACTAAGTTTAAACTCCATGGCGGAGCAACAGCTTTGAACACAGGCTTGATCCTAGCTAAAGCCTGACAAAAGGCCTGGACGTCTGGATTTTCTGACAGACGCCTGTGTAACAAAATGGACAGAGCTGAAATCTGTCCCTTTAATGAACTAGCTGATAAACCCTTTTCTAAACCTTCTTGTAGAAAGGACAATATCCTAGGGATCCTAACCTTACTCCAGGAGTAACGTTTGGATTCGCACCAGTATAGGTATCTACGCCATATTTTATGGTAAATCTTTCTGGTAACAGGCTTCCTAGCCTGTATCAGGGTATCAATAACCGACTCAGAAAAACCACGTTTTGATAAAATCAAGCGTTCAATTTCCAAGCAGTCAGCTTCAGAGAAGTTAGATTTTGACGTCTGAATGGACCCTGTATCAGAAGGTCCTGTCTTAGAGGTAGAGACCAAGGCGGACAGGATGACATGTCCACTAGATCTGAATACCAAGTCCTGCGTGGCCATGCAGGCGCCATTAGAATCACTGATGCTCTTTCCTGTTTGATTTTGGCAATCAATCGAGGAAGCAGCGGGAAGGGTGGAAACACATAAGCCATCCCGAAGTTCCAAGGTGCTGTCAAAGCATCTATCAGAACCGCTCCCGGATCCCTGGATCTGGACCCGTAGCGAGGAAGTTTGGCGTTCTGGCGAGACGCCATGAGATCTATCTCTGGTTTGCCCCAACGTTGAAGTATTTGGGCAAAGACCTCCGGATGAAGTTCCCACTCCCCCGGATGAAAAGTCTGGCGACTCAAGAAATCCGCCTCCCAGTTCTCCACTCCCGGGATGTGGATTGCTGACAGGTGGCAAGAGTGAGACTCTGCCCAGCGAATTATCCTTGATACTTCCATCATTGCTAGGGAGCTTCTTGTCCCTCCCTGATGGTTGATGTAAGCTACAGTCGTGATGTTGTCCGACTGAAACCTGATGAACCCCCGAGTTGTTAATTGGGGCCAAGTCAGGAGGGCATTGAGAACTGCTCTCAATTCCAGAATGTTTATTGGAAGGAGACTCTCCTCCTGATTCCATAGTCCCTGAGCCTTCAGAGAATTCCAGACAGCGCCCCAACCTAGTAGGCTGGCGTCTGTTGTTACAATTGTCCAGTCTGGCCTGCTGAATGGCATCCCCCTGGACAGGTGTGGCCGATAAAGCCACCATAGAAGAGAATTTCTGGTCTCTTGATTCAGATTCAGAGTAGGGGACAAATCTGAGTAATCCCCATTCCACTGACTTAGCATGCACAATTGCAGCGGTCTGAGGTGTAGGCGTGCAAAAGGTACTATGTCCATTGCCGCTACCATTAAGCCGATCACCTCCATGCATTGAGCTACTGACGGGTGTTGAATGGAATGAAGGACACGGCATGCATTTTGAAGCTTTGTTAGCCTGTCTTCTGTCAGGTAAATCTTCATTTCTACAGAATCTATAAGAGTCCCCAAGAATGGAACTCTTGTGAGAGGAAAAAGAGAACTCTTCTTTTCGTTCACTTTCCATCCATGCGACCTTAGAAATGCCAGAACTAGCTCTGTATGAGACTTGGCAGTTTGAAAGCTTGAAGCTTGTATTAGAATGTCGTCTAGGTACGGAGCTACCGAAATCCCTCGCGGTCTTAGTACCGCCAGAAGGGCACCCAGAACCTTTGTGAAGATTCTTGGAGCCGTAGCCAATCCGAATGGAAGAGCTACAAACTGGTAGTGCCTGTCTAAGAAGGCAAACCTTAGATACCGGTGATGATCCTTGTGGATCGGTATGTGAAGGTAAGCATCTTTTAAATCCACTGTGGTCATGTACTGACCCTTTTGGATCATGGGTAAGATTGTCCGAATAGTTTCCATTTTGAACGATGGAACTCTTAGGAATTTGTTTAGAATCTTTAAATCTAAGATTGGCCTGAAAGTTCCCTCTTTTTTGGGAACCACAAACAGGTTTGAGTAGAACCCTTGTCCTTGTTCCGACCGCGGAACCGGATGGATCACACCCATTAATAACAGATCTTGTACACAGCGTAGAAACGCTTCTTTCTTTATCTGGTTTGTTGACAACCTTGACAGATGAAATCTCCCTCTTGGGGGAGATAATTTGAAGTCTAGAAGGTATCCCTGAGATATGATCTCTAGTGCCCAGGGATCCTGAACATCTCTTGCCCAGGCCTGGGCGAAGAGAGAAAGTCTGCCCCCCACTAGATCCGGTCCCGGATCGGGGGCTTTCGGTTCATGCTGTCTTTGGGGCAGCAGCAGGTTTCCTGGCCTGCTTGCTCTTGTTCCAGGACTGGTTAGGCTTCCAGCCTTGCCTGTAACGAGCAACAGCTCCTTCCTGTTTTGGTGCAGTGGAGGTTGATGCTGCTCCTGTTTTGAAATTCCGAAAGGGACGAAAATTAGACTGTCTAGCCTTAGCTTTGGCTTTGTCTTGAGGTAGGGCGTGGCCCTTACCTCCTGTAATGTCAGCGATAATTTCTTTCAAACCGGGCCCAAATAAAGACTGCCCCTTGAAAGGTATATTAAGTAATTTGGACTTAGAAGTAACATCAGCTGACCAGGATTTTAGCCACAGCGCCCTACGTGCCTGTATGGCGAATCCTGAGTTCTTAGCCGTAAGCTTGGTTAAATGTACTACGGCCTCCGAAATGAATGAATTAGCTAGTTTAAGGACTCTAAGCCTGTCCGTAATGTCGTCTAGCGTAGATGAACTAAGGTTCTCTTCCAGAGACTCAATCCAAAATGCTGCCGCAGCCGTAATCGGCGCGATACATGCAAGGGGTTGCAATATAAAACCTTGTTGAACAAACATTTTCTTAAGGTAACCCTCTAATTTTTTATCCATTGGATCTGAAAAAGCACAGCTATCCTCCACTGGGATAGTGGTACGCTTAGCTAAAGTAGAAACTGCTCCCTCCACCTTAGGGACCGTTTGCCATAAGTCCCGAGTGGTGGCGTCTATTGGAAACATCTTTCTAAATATTGGAGGGGGTGAGAACGGCACACCGGGTCTATCCCACTCCTTAGTAACAATTTCAGTTAGTCTCTTAGGTATAGGAAAAACGTCAGTACTCGCCGGTACCGCAAAGTATTTATCCAACCTACACAGTTTCTCTGGTATTGCAACGGTGTTACAATCATTGAGAGCTGCTAAGACCTCCCCTAGTAATACACGGAGGTTCTCCAATTTAAATTTAAAATTTGAAATATCTGAATCCAATCTGTTTGGATCAGAACCGTCACCCACAGAATGAAGCTCTCCGTCCTCATGCTCTGCAAGCTGTGACGCAGTATCAGACATGGCCCTAGTATTGTCAGCGCACTCTGTTCTCACCCCAGAGTGATCACGCTTGCCTCTTAGTTCTGGTAATTTAGACAAAACTTCAGTCATAACAGTAGCCATATCTTGTAATGTTATCTGTAATGGCCGCCCAGATGTACTAGGCGCCATAATATCACGCACCTCCCGGGCGGGAGATGCAGGTACTGCCGCGTGAGGCGAGTTAGTCGGCATAACTCTCCCCTCGCTGTTTGGTGAAATTTGTTCACATTGTACAGATTGACTTTTATTTAAAGTAGCATCAATACAGTTAGTACATAAATTTCTATTGGGCTCCACCTTGGCATTGGAACAAATGACACAGATATCTTCCTCTGAGTCAGACATGTTTAACACACTAGCAATAAACTTGCAACTTGGTTATAATCTTTTTTAGCAAAAACGTACTGTGCCTCAAAGAGGTACTAAACGATTAAATGACAGTTGAAATAATGAACTGAAAAACAGTTATAGCATCAAACTTTAAAACAACACAACTTTTAGCAAAGGTTTGTTCCCATTAGTAAAATAACAATAATTAAATTTGACATAAAAATTGCAGAGCAACGTTTTTATTCACAGTCAATATAAAATTCTCACAGCTCTGCTGAGAGAATCTACCTCCCTCCAAAGAAGTTTGAAGACCCCTGAGATCTGTCAGAGATGAACCGGATCATGCAGGAAATATAAGAGTAACTGACTGGAATTTTTTGATGCGTAGCAAAGAGCGCCAAAAACGGCCCCTCCCCCTCACACACAGCAGTGAAGAGAAACGAAACTGTCACAATTAAAAGCAAACAACTGCCAAGTGGAAAATAATGCCCAAATATTTATTCAGTCAGTACCTCAGCAATGTAAACGATTCTACATTCCAGCAAAAACGTTTAACATGATAAATACTTATTAAAAGGATTAGTGACTTTTAACAGAGTAGTTCCGGTGAAATACCATCCCCAGAATACTGAAGTGTATACATACATGTCATTATAACGGTATAGCAGGATTTTCTCATCAATTCCATTCA
>NW_026512121.1:15000-43398 GCF_027579735.1 Bombina bombina
TTCTCCAACGGTGTGTCCGGTCCACGGCGTCATCCTTACTTGTGGGATATTCTCCTCCCCAACAGGAAATGGCAAAGAGCCCAGCAAAGCTGGTCACATGATCCCTCCTAGGCTCCGCCTACCCCAGTCATTCGACCGACGTTAAGGAGGAATATTTGCATAGGAGAAACCATATGATACCGTGGTGACTGTAGTTAAAGAAAATAAATTATCAGACCTGATTAAAAAACCAGGGCGGGCCGTGGACCGGACACACCGTTGGAGAAAGTAATTTATCAGGTAAACATAAATTCTGTTTTCTCCAACATAGGTGTGTCCGGTCCACGGCGTCATCCTTACTTGTGGGAACCAATACCAAAGCTTTAGGACACGGATGATGGGAGGGAGCAAATCAGGTCACCTAGATGGAAGGCACCACGGCTTGCAAAACCTTTCTCCCAAAAATAGCCTCAGAAGAAGCAAAAGTATCAAACTTGTAAAATTTGGTAAAAGTGTGCAGTGAAGACCAAGTCGCTGCCCTACATATCTGATCAACAGAAGCCTCGTTCTTGAAGGCCCATGTGGAAGCCACAGCCCTAGTGGAATGAGCTGTGATTCTTTCGGGAGGCTGCCGTCCGGCAGTCTCGTAAGCCAATCTGATGATGCTTTTAATCCAAAAAGAGAGAGAGGTAGAAGTTGCTTTTTGACCTCTCCTTTTACCGGAATAAACAACAAACAAGGAAGATGTTTGTCTAAAATCCTTTGTAGCGTCTAAATAGAATTTTAGAGCGCGAACAACATCCAAATTGTGCAACAAACGTTCCTTCTTTGAAACTGGTTTCGGACACAGAGAAGGTACGATAATCTCCTGGTTAATGTTTTTGTTAGAAACAACTTTTGGAAGAAAACCAGGTTTAGTACGTAAAACCACCTTATCTGCATGGAACACCAGATAAGGAGGAGAACACTGCAGAGCAGATAATTCTGAAACTCTTCTAGCAGAAGAAATTGCAACCAAAAACAAAACTTTCCAAGATAATAACTTAATATCAACGGAATGTAAGGGTTCAAACGGAACCCCCTGAAGAACTGAAAGAACTAAGTTGAGACTCCAAGGAGGAGTCAAAGGTTTGTAAACAGGCTTGATTCTAACCAGAGCCTGAACAAAAGGCTTGAACATCTGGCACAGCTGCCAGCTTTTTGTGAAGTAACACAGACAAGGCAGAAATCTGTCCCTTCAGGGAACTTGCAGATAATCCTTTTTCCAATCCTTCTTGAAGGAAGGATAGAATCTTAGGAATCTTAACCTTGTCCCAAGGGAATCCTTTAGATTCACACCAACAGATATATTTTTTCCAAATTTTGTGGTAAATCTTTCTAGTTACAGGCTTTCTGGCCTGAACAAGAGTATCGATAACAGAATCTGAGAACCCTCGCTTCGATAAGATCAAGCGTTCAATCTCCAAGCAGTTAGCTGGAGTGAGACCAGATTCGGATGTTCGAACGGACCTTGAACAAGAAGGTCCCGTCTCAAAGGTAGCTTCCATGGTGGAGCCGATGACATATTCACCAGATCTGCATACCAAGTCCTGCGTGGCCACGCAGGAGCTATCAAGATCACCGACGCCCTCTCCTGATTGATCCTGGCTACCAGCCTGGGGATGAGAGGAAACGGCGGGAATACATAAGCTAGTTTGAAGGTCCAAGGTGCTACTAGTGCATCCACTAGAGCCGCCTTGGGATCCCTGGATCTGGACCCGTAGCAAGGAACTTTGAAGTTCTGACGAGAGGCCATCAGATCCATGTCTGGAATGCCCCACAGTTGAGTGATTTGGGCAAAGATTTCCGGATGGAGTTCCCACTCCCCCGGATGTAATGTCTGACGACTCAGAAAATCCGCTTCCCAATTTTCCACTCCTGGGATGTGGATTGCAGACAGGTGGCAGGAGTGAGACTCCGCCCATTGAATGATTTTGGTCACTTCTTCCATCGCCAGGGAACTCCTTGTTCCCCCCTGATGGTTGATGTACGCAACAGTTGTCATGTTGTCTGATTGAAACCGTATGAACTTGGCCCTCGCTAGCTGAGGCCAAGCCTTGAGAGCATTGAATATCGCTCTCAGTTCCAGAATATTTATCGGTAGAAGAGATTCTTCCCGAGACCAAAGACCCTGAGCTTTCAGGGATCCCCAGACCGCGCCCCAGCCCATCAGACTGGCGTCGGTCGTGACAATGACCCACTCTGGTCTGCGGAAGGTCATCCCTTGTGACAGGTTGTCCAGGGACAGCCACCAACGGAGTGAGTCTCTGGTCCTCTGATTTACTTGTATCCTCGGAGACAAGTCTGTATAGTCCCCATTCCACTGACTGAGCATGCACAGTTGTAATGGTCTTAGATGAATGCGCGCAAAAGGAACTATGTCCATTGCCGCTACCATCAAACCTATCACTTCCATGCACTGCGCTATGGAAGGAAGAGGAACGGAATGAAGTATCCGACAAGAGTCTAGAAGTTTTGTTTTTCTGGCCTCTGTCAGAAAAATCCTCATTTCTAAGGAGTCTATTATTGTTCCCAAGAAGGGAACCCTTGTTGACGGAGATAGAGAACTCTTTTCCACGTTCACTTTCCATCCGTGAGATCTGAGAAAGGCCAGGACGATGTCCGTGTGAGCCTTTGCTTGAGGAAGGGACGACGCTTGAATCAGAATGTCGTCCAAGTAAGGTACTACAGCAATGCCCCTTGGTCTTAGCACAGCTAGAAGGGACCCTAGTACCTTTGTGAAAATCCTTGGAGCAGTGGCTAATCCGAAAGGAAGCGCCACGAACTGGTAATGCTTGTCCAGGAATGCGAACCTTAGGAACCGATGATGTTCCTTGTGGATAGGAATATGTAGATACGCATCCTTTAAATCCACCGTGGTCATGAATTGACCTTCCTGGATGGAAGGAAGAATTGTTCGAATGGTTTCCATTTTGAACGATGGAACCTTGAGAAACTTGTTTAAGATCTTGAGATCTAAGATTGGTCTGAACGTTCCCTCTTTTTTGGGAACTATGAACAGATTGGAGTAGAACCCCATCCCTTGTTCTCCTAATGGAACAGGATGAATCACTCCCATTTTTAACAGGTCTTCTACACAATGTAAGAATGCCTGTCTTTTTATGTGGTCTGAAGACAACTGAGACCTGTGGAACCTCCCCCTTGGGGGAAGCCCCTTGAATTCCAGAAGATAACCTTGGGAGACTATTTCTAGTGTCCAAGGATCCAGAACATCTCTTGCCCAAGCCTGAGCGAAGAGAGAGAGTCTGCCCCCCACCAGATCCGGTCCCGGATCGGGGGCCAACATTTCATGCTGTCTTGGTAGCAGTGGCAGGTTTCTTGGCCTGCTTTCCCTTCTTCCAGCCTTGCATTGGTCTCCAAGCTTGCTTGGCTTGAGAAGTATTACCCTCTTGCTTAGAGGACGTAGCACTTTGGGCTGGTCCGTTTCTACGAAAGGGACGAAAATTAGGTTTATTTTTGGCCTTGAAAGGCCGATCCTGAGGAAGGGCGTGGCCCTTACCCCCAGTGATATCAGAGATAATCTCTTTCAAGTCAGGGCCAAACAGCGTTTTCCCCTTGAAAGGAATGTTAAGTAGCTTGTTCTTGGAAGACGCATCAGCTGACCAAGATTTCAACCAAAGCGCTCTGCGCGCCACAATAGCAAACCCAGAATTCTTAGCCGCTAACCTAGCCAATTGCAAAGTGGCGTCTAGGGTGAAAGAATTAGCCAATTTGAGAGCATTGATTCTGTCCATAATCTCCTCATAAGGAGGAGAATCACTATCGACCGCCTTTACCAGCTCATCGAACCAGAAACATGCGGCTGTAGCGACAGGGACAATGCATGAAATTGGTTGTAGAAGGTAACCCTGCTGAACAAACATCTTTTTAAGTAAACCTTCTAATTTGTTATCCATAGGATCTTTGAAAGCACAACTATCTTCTATGGGTATAGTGGTGCGTTTGTTTAAAGTGGAAACCGCTCCCTCGACCTTGGGGACTGTCTGCCATAAGTCCTTTCTGGGGTCGACCATAGGAAACAATTTTTTAAATATGGGGGGAGGGACGAAAGGAATACCGGGCCTTTCCCATTCTTTATTTACAATGTCCGCCACCCGCTTGGGTATAGGAAAAGCTTCTGGGAGCCCCGGTCTAGGAACTTGTTCATTTTACATAGCTTCTCTGGGATGACCAAATTGTCACAATCATCCAGAGTGGATAATACCTCCTTAAGCAGAGCGCGGAGATGTTCCAACTTAAATTTAAACGTAATCACATCAGGTTCAGCTTGTTGAGAAATGTTCCCTGAATCTGTAATTTCTCCCTCAGACAAAATCTCCCTGGCCCCATCAGACTGGTTTAGGGGCCCTTCAGAACCATTATTATCAGCGTCGTCATGCTCTTCAGTATCTAAAACAGAGCAGTCGCGCTTACGCTGATAAGTGTGCATTTTGGCTAAAATGTTTTTTACAGAATTATCCATTACAGCCGTTAATTGTTGCATAGTAAGGAGTATTGGCGCGCTAGATGTACTAGGGGCCTCCTGAGTGGGCAAGACTCGTGTAGACGAAGGAGGGAATGATGCAGTACCATGCTTACTCCCCTCACTTGAGGAATCATCTTGGGCATCATTGTCATTGTCACATAAATCACATTTATTTAAATGAGAAGGAACTCTGGCTTCCCCACATTCAGAACACAGTCTATCTGGTAGTTCAGACATGTTAAACAGGCATAAACTTGATAACAAAGTACAAAAAAACGTTTTAAAATAAAACCGTTACTGTCACTTTAAATTTTAAACTGAACACACTTTATTACTGCAATTGCGAAAAAATATGAAGGAATTGTTCAAAATTCACCAAAATTTCACCACAGTGTCTTAAAGCCTTAAAAGTATTGCACACCAAATTTGGAAGCTTTAACCCTTAAAATAACGGAACCGGAGCCGTTTTTAACTTTAACCCCTTTACAGTCCCTGGTATCTGCTTTGCTGAGACCCAACCAAGCCCAAAGGGGAATACGATACCAAATGACGCCTTCAGAAAGTCTTTTCTATGTATCAGAGCTCCTCACACATGCGACTGCATGTCATGCCTCTCAAAAACAAGTGCGCAACACCGGCGCGAAAATGAGGCTCTGCCTATGCTTTGGGAAAGCCCCTAAAGAATAAGGTGTCTAAAACAGTGCCTGCCGATATAATCTTATCAAAATACCCAGATTAAATGATTCCTCAAGGCTAAATATGTGTTAATAATGAATCGATTTAGCCCAGAAAAAGTCTACAGTCTTAATAAGCCCTTGTGAAGCCCTTATTTACTATCTTAATAAACATGGCTTACCGGATCCCATAGGGAAAATGACAGCTTCCAGCATTACATCGTCTTGTTAGAATGTGTCATACCTCAAGCAGCAAGAGACTGCTCACTGTTCCCCCAACTGAAGTTAATTCCTCTCAACAGTCCTGTGTGGAACAGCCATGGATTTTAGTAACGGTTGCTAAAATCATTTTCCTCATACAAACAGAAATCTTCATCTCTTTTCTGTTTCTGAGTAAATAGTACATACCAGCACTATTTTAAAATAACAAACTCTTGATTGAATAATAAAAACTACAGTTAAACACTAAAAAACTCTAAGCCATCTCCGTGGAGATGTTGCCTGTACAACGGCAAAGAGAATGACTGGGGTAGGCGGAGCCTAGGAGGGATCATGTGACCAGCTTTGCTGGGCTCTTTGCCATTTCCTGTTGGGGAGGAGAATATCCCACAAGTAAGGATGACGCCGTGGACCGGACACACCTATGTTGGAGAAATGGGTTTCATGTTCCTTTAAGGCACATGCGCCTGCACCTACGTATCGATCAGAAGAAGACTAGTTGCAAACTAAACCCCATTCCTGGCCTGTTCTCCTGCTATAAAGCAGTGTGTCCCTTGCTAAAGCTTCTTTGTAAAACTATAGTTTTAAATGATCAATAGTCTCATATTTCCACCAGTTAAAAAAAGTCAGATTTGTTAATTACAACCTCATTAAGTGGCACTCAAAGGAAATAATAAATCATTCTCTTCTTTAACCTCTGCAATTTAAACAAACATTGTGCAATAATATAATAGGCCACCAACCGGAGCCGTTTTTAACTTTAACCCCTTTACAGTCCCTGGTATCTGCTTTGCTGAGACCCAACCAAGCCCAAAGGGGAATACGATACCAAATGACGCCTTCAGAAAGTCTTTTCTATGTATCAGAGCTCCTCACACATGCGACTGCATGTCATGCCTCTCAAAAACAAGTGCGCAACACCGGCGCGAAAATGAGGCTCTGCCTATGCTTTGGGAAAGCCCCTAAAGAATAAGGTGTCTAAAACAGTGCCTGCCGATATAATCTTATCAAAATACCCAGATTAAATGATTCCTCAAGGCTAAATATGTGTTAATAATGAATCGATTTAGCCCAGAAAAAGTCTACAGTCTTAATAAGCCCTTGTGAAGCCCTTATTTACTATCTTAATAAACATGGCTTACCGGATCCCATAGGGAAAATGACAGCTTCCAGCATTACATCGTCTTGTTAGAATGTGTCATACCTCAAGCAGCAAGAGACTGCTCACTGTTCCCCCAACTGAAGTTAATTCCTCTCAACAGTCCTGTGTGGAACAGCCATGGATTTTAGTAACGGTTGCTAAAATCATTTTCCTCATACAAACAGAAATCTTCATCTCTTTTCTGTTTCTGAGTAAATAGTACATACCAGCACTATTTTAAAATAACAAACTCTTGATTGAATAATAAAAACTACAGTTAAACACTAAAAAACTCTAAGCCATCTCCGTGGAGATGTTGCCTGTACAACGGCAAAGAGAATGACTGGGGTAGGCGGAGCCTAGGAGGGATCATGTGACCAGCTTTGCTGGGCTCTTTGCCATTTCCTGTTGGGGAGGAGAATATCCCACAAGTAAGGATGACGCCGTGGACCGGACACACCTATGTTGGAGAAATGGGTTTCATGTTCCTTTAAGGCACATGCGCCTGCACCTACGTATCGATCAGAAGAAGACTAGTTGCAAACTAAACCCCATTCCTGGCCTGTTCTCCTGCTATAAAGCAGTGTGTCCCTTGCTAAAGCTTCTTTGTAAAACTATAGTTTTAAATGATCAATAGTCTCATATTTCCACCAGTTAAAAAAAGTCAGATTTGTTAATTACAACCTCATTAAGTGGCACTCAAAGGAAATAATAAATCATTCTCTTCTTTAACCTCTGCAATTTAAATAAACATTGTGCAATAATATAATAGGCCACCAACCGGAGCCGTTTTTAACTTTAACCCCTTTACAGTCCCTGGTATCTGCTTTGCTGAGACCCAACCAAGCCCAAAGGGGAATACGATACCAAATGACGCCTTCAGAAAGTCTTTTCTATGTATCAGAGCTCCTCACACATGCGACTGCATGTCATGCCTCTCAAAAACAAGTGCGCAACACCGGCGCGAAAATGAGGCTCTGCCTATGCTTTGGGAAAGCCCCTAAAGAATAAGGTGTCTAAAACAGTGCCTGCCGATATAATCTTATCAAAATACCCAGATTAAATGATTCCTCAAGGCTAAATATGTGTTAATAATGAATCGATTTAGCCCAGAAAAAGTCTACAGTCTTAATAAGCCCTTGTGAAGCCCTTATTTACTATCTTAATAAACATGGCTTACCGGATCCCATAGGGAAAATGACAGCTTCCAGCATTACATCGTCTTGTTAGAATGTGTCATACCTCAAGCAGCAAGAGACTGCTCACTGTTCCCCCAACTGAAGTTAATTCCTCTCAACAGTCCTGTGTGGAACAGCCATGGATTTTAGTAACGGTTGCTAAAATCATTTTCCTCATACAAACAGAAATCTTCATCTCTTTTCTGTTTCTGAGTAAATAGTACATACCAGCACTATTTTAAAATAACAAACTCTTGATTGAATAATAAAAACTACAGTTAAACACTAAAAAACTCTAAGCCATCTCCGTGGAGATGTTGCCTGTACAACGGCAAAGAGAATGACTGGGGTAGGCGGAGCCTAGGAGGGATCATGTGACCAGCTTTGCTGGGCTCTTTGCCATTTCCTGTTGGGGAGGAGAATATCCCACAAGTAAGGATGACGCCGTGGACCGGACACACCTATGTTGGAGAAATGGGTTTCATGTTCCTTTAAGGCACATGCGCCTGCACCTACGTATCGATCAGAAGAAGACTAGTTGCAAACTAAACCCCATTCCTGGCCTGTTCTCCTGCTATAAAGCAGTGTGTCCCTTGCTAAAGCTTCTTTGTAAAACTATAGTTTTAAATGATCAATAGTCTCATATTTCCACCAGTTAAAAAAAGTCAGATTTGTTAATTACAACCTCATTAAGTGGCACTCAAAGGAAATAATAAATCATTCTCTTCTTTAACCTCTGCAATTTAAACAAACATTGTGCAATAATATAATAGGCCACCAACTGCCCGTGTTTTAACCGAACAGTTCAATATTCTCTCTCTTATGAATGTTAATCTCTAGACATAAGGGGCAAGATTAAATATGCGTGTCATCTGCAAAAGCCGGCAACGCCAGTTTTTACGTGGATTTGGTATAAATGTGGCTGATTGGAACAGCCAATAGGATTGAAGATCAATCCTATTGGCTGATTGCATCAGCCAATAGGATTTTTTCCCCTTTAATTCCGATTGGCTGATAGAATTCTATCAGGTATGGATGAAGACTTCTGCCGCTTCGTTGAGGATGGATGTCCGGTCTTCAAAAACTGTAAGTGGATCATCAGGGGTTAGTTTTAGTTTTTTTTTAAGGGTTTATTGGGTGGGTTTTATTTTTAGATTAGGGTTTGGGCTGAAAAAGAGCTAAATGCCCTTTTAAGGGCAATGCCCATCCAAATGCCCTTTTCAGGGCAATGGGGAGCTTAAGTTTTTTTAGATAGGTTTTTATTTGGGGGTTTGGTTGTGTGGGTGGTGGGTTTTACTGTTGGGGGGGTGTTTGTATTTTTTTTTTAAAGGTAAAACAGCTGATTTCTTTGGGGCAATGCCCCGCAAAAGGCCCTTTTAAGGGCTATTGGCAGTTTAGTTTAGGCTAGGGTTTTTTTTATTTTGGGGGGCTTTTTTATTTTGATAGGGCTATTAGATTAGGTGTAATTAGTTTAAATATTTGATCATTTCTTTTTTATTTTGTGTAATATAGGGTTTGTTTTTTTGTAATTTAGTTAATTGTATTTAATTAATGTAATTTATTTAATTGTAGTGTAAGGTTAGGTGTTAGTGTAAGACAGGTTAGGTTTTATTTTACAGGTAAATTTGTAATTTATTTTAACTAGGTAGCTAGTAAATAGTTAATAACTATTTACTAACTAGTCTACCTAGTTAAAATAAATACAAACTTGCCTGTGAAATAAAAATAAAACCTAAGATAGCTACAATGTAACTATTAGTTATATTGTAGCTAGCTTAGGGTTTATTTTATAGGTAAGTATTTAGTTTTAAATAGGAACTATTTAGTTAATGATAGTAATTTTATTTAGATTTATTTTAATTACATTAAAGTTAGGGGGTGTTAGGGTTAGACTTAGGGTTAGGTTTAGGGGTTAATAACTTTAGTATAGTGGCGGCGATTTTGGGGGCAGCAGATTAGGGGTTAGTAACAGTAATACACACATGGAAAAGCACACTCACAGGAATGAACAACTGGCTCAATACTTTTGATAGCCTGTTCTATGGCGATTTACCACCTGGGTACAGCTTATTTAAGCCCAGTAATGCTTTACACAGAGAAGGTCCAAACAAAGTCTTACCCTTATAGGGCAAAGCCAAAAGCTTGTCCTTTGAAGAAACATCAGCTGAACAAGATTTTAACCACAGAGCTCGGCAAGCTAAAACAGTGAAGCTAGATATCTTAGCTCTCAGTCTAATTACCAGCATGTTTGCATCACAGATAAAGGTATTGGCCAGTTTAAGAGCCTTGATCCTGTCTTGGATCTCCTTTACAGTAGTCTCTTCTGAAATCAGATAGGGCATCACACCAATAAGATACTGCTTCCGCAATCACTTCCGAAACCGTTGCCACTGTAAACCCTGATGGACATCTTTTTTAAATAAGCCTCCAGCTTTTTATCCATAGGATCCTTAAAAGAACAACTATCCTTTATAGGAATGGTAGTTCTCTTAGCTAGAGTAGAAATAGAACCTTCTACCTTAGGAATGGTGCGCCATGAGTCTTGAATAGAGTCAGCAACAGGAAACATTTTTTTATAAACAGGGGAAGGGGAAAAATGTTCCCCTGGCTTATCCCATTCCTGTGCTATAACTTCTGAAATTTTTCTAGGAACAAGAAAAACATAATCAGAAGAAGGAGAATCAAACTCTATCCAGCTTAGAAGACGTCCTAGGGTTGGCAGCAACCGCAGGTTCAGAGTCGTCCAAAGTAGCTAGAACCTCCTTCAGAAGTAACCGAAGATGTCCAAGCTTAAAACTATAATTAACTTCTTCAGATTCTGAAGATTTCACCGCCAAGGAGTCAGAATCTGAGATCTCACCTTCAGAAGCTACTGACGTATTTTCCTCATCAGAAATTGACCAACGCAGACTTAGAGGGGTCAGAAACCTTACTAGCGGTAAAATGTTTAGATTTTCTCTTACGCTTACCCGAAGAAGGGAAAGCTGACAAAGCCGCTGTTACTGCAGAGGTAATCTGAGCGGCAAAAGGTTGAGGAGACACAGAACGCAAAGTATGACACAATTAAGGCTTGGGACGTTTGAGGAGAAAGCTGAGGCATGTCATGCACAGCATTGTCCTGAGAGACACTTGGTTTAGAAGGGAGTAATGTGTCTTTAAATTTTATGCATGAGGAACAAAATTGCATTGGCAGGACAACTTGAGCCTCTAAACATAGTAAGCATTTGTCCACAGACATCGACTGATCTAAGTCAGAATCCATTACTGTAGACACAGCCACAGAAAAATAGAACCCAAAATTAAATTAAATATCAAAATAATTGGAGGTTGATAATCTTATTTAAAACACCAAAAAATAAATAACCCCAAATAAACCAGAGGCTCCTACAGTACAAGAGAAAAACACCCCAGTAGTAATAGGAAGGCAGAGTCTACTGATGAGTAGACTGATCTTCTCCTCTAACGATCCGCTAGATGTGAACAAGGATCCGACACAGATTCTCGACACAGACACAGCAACTCCTACGCACCACAGACTCACTGAGCTCCGTTCTGGAAGTGCGGGTGTCACGTGAGCAGGAGGAAATACACTACACTACTGAAAACACGCAGATTAGAGAGAAAACGGCTTAAAATGAAAACCGATAAAACTCTCTAAAAACTGTCCCCATAAGATAAGAAGAATCCATGCCGATATACAAAGAAGTGCTTAAAATTAAAATTCCCTAAGCAAAACCTCTGCAAAATGTCCCATGAAAAATATTGTCCCAACAATAAAGCTATAACCCCTAAGCCAAGTGAAAAGTCCTCTCTTACTTTTAACCTTATGTCTCATAAATGTTAAGCACATAATGTAAATCTGTCCCAAAAATAAAATTGTATCCTTAACTGAAAAAGGATAACTTGTCCCAGAAATGGAAGGATCCATAAGAGGATTAAGCTCAAGTGCTGCTGTCCTTGAGTACCTAGAAGGCAAAGGCACTTACCTTAGATCCTGCAGGACAGATGCTGCTCCTTAGGTGTGGTGGCAGGTACTTACTCCCTGTCAGGGACCTGTAGGAAAAACATAATTTATGTAAGAACTTACCTGATAAATTAATTTCTTTCATATTGGCAAGAGTCCATGAGCTAGTGACATATGGGATATACAATCCTACCAGGAGGGGCAAAGTTTCCCAAACCTCAAAATGCCTATAAATACCCCCCTCACCACATCCACAATTCAGTTTAATGAATAGCCAAGTTGTGGGGTGATAAAGAAAGAAGTAATAAAGCATCCACAAAGGAATTTGGAAATAATTGTGCTTTATACAAAAATATCATAACCACCATAAAAAGGGTGGGTCTCATGGACTCTTGCCAATATGAAAGAAATAAATTTATCAGGTAAGTTCTTACATAAATTATGTTTTCTTTCATGTAATTGGCAAGAGTCCATGAGCTAGTGACGTATGGGATAGCAATGCCCAAGATGTGCAACTCCACGCAAGAGTCACTAGAGAGGGAGGGATAAAAATAAAAACAGCCATTTTCCGCTTAAAAAATTAATCCACAACCCAAAATATAAGTTTATTCTCATAAAAGAAAGGAAAAAAATTAAATCAAAAGCAGAAGAATCAAACTGAAAAAGCTGCCTGAAGAACTTTTCTACCAAAAACTGCTTCCGAAGAAGCAAATACATCAAAATGGTAGAATTTAGTAAATGTATGCAAAGAAGACCAAGTTGCTGCTTTGCAAATGTGATCAACTGAAGCTTCATTCTTAAAAGCCCAAGAAGTGGAAACTGATCTAGTAGAATGAGCTGTAATTCTCTGAGGCGGGGCTTGACCCGACTCCAAATAGGTTTGATAAATCAAAAGCTTTAACCACGAAAGCAAAGAAACGGCAGAAACCTTCTGACCTTTCCTAGAACCAGAAAAGATAACAAATAGACTAGAAGTCTTCCTGAAATCTTTAGTAGCTTCAACATAGTATTTCAGAGCTCTCACCACATCCAAAGAATGTAAAGATCTCTCCAAAGAATTCTTAGGATTAGGACACAAAGAAGGGACAACAATTTCTATATTAATGTTGTTAGAATTCACAACCTTAGGTAAGAATTTAAATGAAGTCCTCAAAACTGCCTTATCCTGATGAAAAATCAGAAAAAGAGAATCACAAGAGAGTGGATAAATCAGAAACTCTTCTAGCAGAAGAGATGGCCAAAAGAAACAGCACTTTCCAAGAAAGTAGTTTAATGTCCAAAGAATGCATAGGCTCAAACAGAGGAGCATGCAAAATTCAAAACCAAATTAAGACTCCAACGAGGAGAGATTGATGTAATGACAGGCTTGATACAAACCAAAGCCTGCACAAAACAATGAATATCAGGAAAATTCTAAAAGAATGCCAAGAGAATTTATGAGAACACCATGAAATGTAAGTCTTTCAAACTCGATAATAAATCTTTCTAGAAACAGATTTACGAGCCTGCAACATAGTATTAATCACAGAGTCAGAAAAACCTCTATGACTAAGCACTAAGCGTTCAATTTCCATACCTTTAAATGTAATGATTTGAGATCCTGAAGGAAAAACAGACCTTGAAAATCTGGCCTTAATGGAAGTGGCCAAGGTGAGACCTGTGAGACCAAAACTCCAATCTAACTGCTGGCAAAGGATACAATTTTTAAAACCTTAAAGAAGGAATGAAAGAAGTACCAGGCCTACCATTCCTTAGAAATCATATCAGAAATAGCATCAGGAACTGGAAAAATCTCTGGAATAACCACAGGAGGTTTATAAACAGAATTTAAACGTTTACTAGTTTTAATATCAAGAGGCTAGTCTCCTCAATATCCAATATAATCAACACTTCTTCAACAAAGAACAAATGTACTCCATTTTAAATAAATAAGTAGATTTGTCAGTGTCAATATCGGAGGAAGAATCTTCTGAATCAGATAGATCCTCATCAGAGGAGGATAATTCAGTATGTTGTTGGTCATTTACATTTATTAGAAGGCGTGATGGCAGACAAAGCCTTCTGAATAGAATCGGCAATAAATTCTTATAAATTCACAGGTATATCTTGTACATTAGATGTACAGCAACAGGCAATGTACTATTACTGATGGACACATTCTCTGCATGTAAAAGTTTATCATGACAATTTATTACAAACCACAGATGGAGATATAATCTCCACAAGATTACAATAAATGTACTTAGCTTTGGTAGAACTGTTATCAGTCAGCAGGATTCCAACAGTGATTTCTGAGACAGGATCAGATTGAGACATCTTGCAAATGTAAGAGAGAGAAAAAAAACAACATATAAAGCAAAATTATCAATTTCCTTATATGGCAGTTTCAAGAATGGGGAAAAAATGCAAACAGCATAGCCCTCTGATAGAGAAAAAAGGCAAGAGGCATATAGGAATGGGGTTTAAAATAATGAAAATATTTGGCGCCAAGTATGACGCACAAACAAACAGAGAAATGTTTTTGGCGCTAACAACATCCGGAAATGACACCCTCACGTCATTGAAAACGCAACCTTATGAAAGGACTCGGCGTCGAACATAACTTCGCGCCAAAAATGACGCAATATAGTTTGGCATTTTGCACCCTCGCAAGCCTAATTCTGCCCTTGAATTTAAAATGACAGTCAATTGAAAAAAGACTATACCCCAGGCAAGAAAAAATTTTTCCTAAAAAATGCATTTCCTAGATATGAAACTGACAGTCTGCAAAAGGAAATATACTGAAACCTGAATCATAGCAATTATAAGTACAATACATATATTTAGAACTTTATATAAATACATAAAGTGCCAACCCATAGCTGAGAGTGTCTTAAGAAATGTAAACATACTTACCAAAAGACACCAATCCACATATAGCAGATAGCCAAACCAGTACTGAAATGGTTATCGGTAGAGGTAATGGAATATGAGAGTATATCGTTGATCTGAAAAGGGAAGTAGGAGATGAATCTCTTCGACCGATAACAGAGAACCTATGAAATAGATCTCCCGTGAGGAAAACCGTTGCATTCAAAAGGTGATACTCCCTTCACATCCCTCTGACTTTCACTGTACTCTGAGAGGAATTGGGCTTCAAAATGCTGAGAAGCGCATATCAAGGTAAAAATCTTAGCACAAACTTACTTCACCGCCTCCATAGGAGGCAAAGTTTGTAAAACTGAATTGTGGGTTTGGTGAGGGGTGTATTTGTAGGCATTTTGAGGTTTGGGAAACTTTGCCCCTCCTGGTAGGATTGCATATCCCATACGTCACTAGCTCATGGACTCTTGCCAATTACATGAAAGAAATAAAGAACAGAGTAACCAACTCTGGCTTTTTTAAAGGAGAAGCAAAGTGTTAAAATTAAAGCAAAGACTATCTCGCTGCTTTTTAACTGCTAAAAAGCCACCACTAGATAGAGATTGATGTGGACACAGCTAGATCCCAATCCTTGCTTGCAGGGAAAAGTACCCATAAAAGGATTAAATATCTTCAGACACCAGCTTCGCACATAATTCATTGATAGGGGCAAAGAGAATGACTGGGATTTATGGGTAAGGGAAGTTACACTTAACAGCTTTGCTGGGGTGCTCTTTGCCTCCTCCTGCTGGTCAGGAGTTGAATATCCCACTAGTAATTGGAATGACATTGTGGACTCTCCATATCTTAGGAAATAAATTGGATGCTCTATCCGAATCATAAAAGAAAAGAAAATGGGTTTAGTATCCCTTTAAGTACAATTAAAAATAATACAGCATTATCAGTTGTATATAGGCTGAAAGGTATGTACTTCCTGATAGTGTTTATTGGGCGATAGGCAAAAAGAGAATGTAGTCCTGTTACCTGCCAGCCAATGAGCAATTAGAAGGAAATATGCAAAAAACATTGATATTTTCTCAGTACAGTACACAGTCTCAATACTTTAAAAAACATAGTTCAGATTTGTTATAGTAAATTACAAAGCTCATAAGAAACTTCAAAACCATCTAGTCACCACATGTCACACTTACATCAGTTAAAAACTAGAGAATACATCATTGGGTTTGTGTGATGTTTTGCATTCATCTTCTGTTTGTGTGAAATATTAAAATTAATTTTGTGTTATAGAACCATGTGGTAAAGATTAACAAGGTGCGGAAAGATTACAGTAATCATGTAATCCAAATCATTTTGCCCAGAAAACAAGCAGTATAATTCTCAAATTTAAATGATGCCCAATGCCAGCAAGCAAGGTCAAAAGTTACAAAGAAATCCGGACCTTTCTTACTTGAAGTGAACAGAGATGAATGGATAAGGTCAATTACCATTGTGCTACATAGGCAACTGCCTAGGATCTCACAAGAAAAAGAGGCCTCTAAAATCGAACATTCACCTGCCTGTCTAATTTGAGAAACCATTTCTGATAAACGTTAGTGGTACTATTCTACAGTCACAAATTACCACAACCTACTCTTGTAAACATAAAGAAATACAGAGTATTTAAAGGGACATAAAACTCATTTCTTTTATGATTTAGAAAGAGAATACAATTTTAAACAACTCTTTCATTTACTTCTATTATCTAATTTGCTTAATTATCTTGATATACTTTGCTGAAAAGCATATCTAGATAGGCTCAGTGGCTGCTGATTAGTTGCTGCACATAGATGCCTCGTCTGATTGGCTCACACATATGAATTGCTGTTTCTTCAACAAATGATATTTTAGGAATGAAGCAAATTACATAATACAAGTAAATTGGAATGTTGTTTAAAATTGTATTCTCTACTTGAATCATGAGAGAAATGTTTTGGGTTTAGTGTCCCTTTAAATGGCATGACCACAAGAGGATCTGACCAGATCTGATCAGCTCTTCTGATTATCAATGTGTTTGGTTAAGCAAATCTGGCCGAGACTGATTAGTCTTATTTTTCATCAAACATCAATAATCCCTGCATTCCCTGATTTATACAGAGTAAAGCAATTGCAAATTTGTGAATTCTGTAATTTTCAGTTTAGGATAGCCAATAAGTAGTTAATACTGCAGTATTCCTTTGCAGGAGATTACTAAATGTAGGAAACGGGGTAATTAGTCAAAATTAAACTACTTTATTAATAAATATCTTTGTAAACAATTTCTTGGGCTAGTTAGCTGTGACGCTGCTTGCGTTTTTACACTTACGGGCGAGCAGAGGTAGCGTTATTATAATGTTTCAATAATAAACTTTCCTACAAAACATTTATCTTGTACATTCCCTTTAAAAAGGAAACAAAAGAAGTGCTTAGGGCGCACAGGAAAAATAAATAAAGATTAAGACTGCTCTTGTGTTATTGTCTGCTTACCATGTACCAGGCATTTAACAGGATATTACATATTGTAAATACAAAATATATATTGTGTTTGACATACCCTGCTATCATGGTTTATGCAGAATAAAAAATAATTGTGATTTTATTTTATTTTTATGTTTAAAAAAAAAAAAAAAAAAGTTGACTAGAACAGTAAACTAAGTTTTAAGGGGCTGAGATGACTGTACGCAAGTATGCACATTCCTGTTTTTCACATCCTTTTGAGACAGCATGCACATTTGGTACTGGTAAAGACACCCCTGTACCAATCAGTGCAGCTCCAGTAAGTTTATTTAACTTATTTAAAAAAAAAGATTTATTTGCATTCTTAATCTTCATAAACAACAGCAGTGAGGTTTATTGAACAAAAGTAAAACTACTTTCCACTTGTTTTTGAGTATTATTTTCCCAGTTGCATGAAGGATATTTACTGCTCCATACCATACTGTATACTATATATCTGTTTAGGATGCAGCTGCTTTATTGCCTAGCCTGCAGATAGAGGAATAATTCCCATATGTGGTTATCTCATCACCTGTTTCTAAGTACATCTTAAAATACCTCATCAAGATAAAGTCTGTTCCGTCTGCGGAAAAGACTGATGTAACATATGCCATTGCTTATGCTAAATTACTGAAGTGCTCACTTGTATTCCGAAAGGGAAATTAAACAGTAAATAAATGCTAAATATAATTATGTATTCAATGCAAAGATTAGCCTGAGCATACTATGTAGATATATGTGTAAAATGCAGGTCTATAAAGTACTTTCGTTTCTATAAAGTATTGGATGTCACCATGTTGCACGCTCAGATTTGATGCTTATTTTATGTCCCCAATTGTCTGCTGAAGAAGAGACAGATAAGGGAAACCTAGGTTTTAACACGTCAGTGCCCATTGTTTTATAAAAACCCAGTGGAACTGAGAAAAACACATTTTCAAATTTAAATTACAAAAAATATGGACTAAATAAAAATGAAAAGTATATTGCAAATGTTTCTATTACAAATCATTGAACATTGTCAAACGTTTTTATGTCCCTTTAAATGGCCATTATAGTGTTAAAATGACATGTTCTGATCATGTAATCTTAGCACCTAACGATGCTGTAATGCCATGTAAAGGAGTTACCACTGCAGGTCCCAAACGGAAATTGCAACTGATCCATTCAGCATTCTGAGGGTTAAACACAGCATTAAGAATAATTAGTGCTACAATGACATATTCAGATCATAGTATGTTTTACCTTTATAATGGGCTTTTAACATATACTATATTGCAGGGAATAACTGTTCTCACTTCTTTATAATATTCTACTGAGCAAAGTCCTCAATACATTGTTTTACTCGTACTCGCCTCTTTACCACTGACAAAGTCACTCAGACAGAACTCTCTCATACAATGGTTATTAAATGTTTTCAGGCTGTGGCACGCTTAGCAATGCAAATGTATGCCAGAGCACACCTGTGTTTTTAATGCTAGACGCTTGTGTAATTAACAGTAAATTTATACAAATTTTACAGTTTATAGAACGCTACACTGACAATATTCAAATTCTATTACAATATAGTTTTATAGTAAAACAATGCTTGATTATTAAAAGTGCCTGGAATAACCAGCTATTTAGAAACAATCTTGAAGGAGCAATTTCCCATATATTTTAACACTCTGCAGAAAACATGTGCAGGGAAGAAAATGTAATTTAGGACGCAATTTTCATTACGAATATTCGATTTCCCAAATATTCAGTACCTGCACTATTCGGTTTGCGTTTAGTTTACAACTAACCGATAATCAAATTTTGTTAAACATTTACATTCATTTTTGTGAAAAGTTTACCTGTAGCTACAATACTTACCTTAAAGGGACAGTCAAGTAAAAAAAACAAACTTTTTTTTACTAATTTTAAACAACTTTCCAGTTTACTTTTATTACCAATTTTGCTTTGTTCTCTTGGTATTCTTAGTTGAAAGCTAAATCTAGGAGGTCTATATGCTAATTTCGTAGACCTTGAAGGCCACCTCTAATCTGAAAGCATTTTGACCGTTTTTCACCACTAGAGGGCGTTAGTTCATGTGTTTCATATAGATAACATTGAGCTCAGACACGTGAAGCTCCTAGGAACAAGCACTGATTGGCTAAAAATGCAAGTCTGTCAAAAGAACTGAAATAAGGGGGCAGTTTGCAGAGCCTTAGATACAAGGTAATCACAGAGGTAAAAAGTATATTATTATAACTAGGGCTGCAACAACTAATCGGTAAGATTTATCATAAAAATAGTTGTCAAAGAATCTCATTATCAATCAGGTGGTCAGCGATTAGTTGGTTAATTGCACAGCACCAGCTGCTTCAATCTGATGAACTCCAGCACATGGTATTGTGCAAACATTTTTATTTATTATTTTTTTTTCTATCCGATTAATTGGATGATTATTATCCGATTAATCGGATAGAAAAAAGATCAAAAAAATAAATAAATTCAATTTTTTTTGCACAATCTTAGTTGCAGTAGATCATCAGATTAAAGCAGCTGGTGCTGTGCAACTGAACAGCTAATCGCTGACCACCTAATTGATAATGAGATTTGTTGACAACTATTTTTATGATCAAACTTACCGATTAGTTGTTGCAGCCCTAATTATAACTGTGTTGGTTATGCAAAATTGGGGAATGGGGAATAACAACAAAAACAACAACAACAAAAATTTTGGTATTTTCTGTCCCTTTAACACGCTTTGGAGAAAGCGCGCTAACCTGATCCTCTTCTTGCCAGAGCCTTGACCACGTTTAGCCATTCGGCTACCAGGACCTGCACTAAAGTTAGTGCAGGTCCTGGGTGCCGAGCACACAAAAACTCATGTTTGCGCAGCCAGGGACCTGGCAAGAGGAGGATTGTGTTAGCGCACTCTCCAGAGCGTGTTAAGGTAAATATTAAGGCTTTAAAATTAATAAAAAAGGAAACTAATAAATACTGACAAATTTCATCAGTATTTTTTGTTTTCATTCAATTTTGCTGGTGCAATCATTCGTATATTCATTTTCAGTTACGAAAAGGAAAAACAAAATTTATGCTTACTTGATAAATGTATTTATTTCCAGGCATGGAGAGTTCACGAATCATTCTAATTACTAGTGGGATATTCACTCCTGGCCAGCAGGAGGAGGCAAAGAGCACCCCAGCAGAGCTGTTACGTGTCACTTCCCTTACCCATAACTCCCAGTCATTCGGCTGAAGGGAAATGGAAAAAGAAGATAACACAAAAGGTATAGAGGTGCCTGAGGTTTTAACAAAAAAAACTGCCGCCTGAATGTAAATAAGGGCGGGTCGTGGACTCTCCATGCCTGGAAATAAATACATTTATCAGGAAAGCATAAATTTTGTTTTCTTTCCTATGGCATTGAGAGTCCACAAATCCTTCCAATTACTAGTGGGAACCAATACCCAAGATAGAGGACACAGAATGAAAGGGAGGGAGAACAAAACAGGCGGACCTAAACCGAAGGCACCACCGCTTAAAGGGACACTGAACCCAAATTTTTTCTTTCATGATTCAGATAGAGCATGAAATTTTAAGCAACTTTCTAATTTACTCCTATTATTAAATTTTCTTTATTCTCTTGGTATCTTTATTTGAAATGCAAGAATCTAAGTTTAGATGCCGGCCCATTTTTGGTGAACAACACGGGTTGTCCTTGCTGATTGGAGGAAAAAATTAATCCACCAATCAAAAAGTGCTGTCCAGAGTTCTTAACCCAAAAAAGGGCTTTTTTTTAAATAAAGATAGTAAGAGAACAAAGAAAATTTGATAATAGGAGTAAATTAGAAAGTTGCTTAAAATTGCATGCTCTATCTGAATCACAAAAGAAAAAAATTGCGTTCAGTGACGCTTTAAAGAACTTTTCTCCCAAAAGAAGCCTCAGCTGAGGCAAAAAGTATCAAATAACATAATTTATGTAAGAACTTACCTGATAAATTCATTTCTTTCATATTAGCAAGAATCCATGAGCTAGTGACGTATGGGATATACATTCCTACCAGGAGGGGCAAAGTTTCCCAAACCTCAAAATGCCTATAAATACACCCCTCACCACACCCACAATTCAGTTTAACGAATAGCCAAGAAGTGGGGTGATAAAAAAGTGCGAAAGCATATAAAATAAGGAATTGGAATAATTGTGCTTTATACAAAATCATAACCACCACAAAAAAGGGGCGGGCCTCATGGACTCTTGCTAATATGAAAGAAATGAATTTATCAGGTAAGTTCTTACATAAATTATGTTTTCTTTCATGTAATTAGCAAGAGTCCATGAGCTAGTGACGTATGGGATAATGATTACCCAAGATGTGGATCTTTCCACACAAGAGTCACTAGAGAGGGAGGGATAAAATAAAGACAGCCAATTCCTGCTGAAAAATAATCCACACCCAAAATAAAGTTTAATGAAAAACATAAACAGAAGATTCAAACTGAAACCGCTGCCTGAAGTACTTTTCTACCAAAAACTGCTTCAGAAGAAGAAAATACATCAAAATGGTAGAATTTAGTAAAAGTATGCAAAGAGGACCAAGTTGCTGCTTTGCAAATCTGATCAACCGAAGCTTCATTCCTAAACGCCCAGGAAGTAGAAACTGACCTAGTAGAATGAGCTGTAATCCTCTGAGGCGGAGTTTTACCCGACTCAACATAGGCAAGATGAATTAAAGATTTCAACCAAGATGCCAAAGAAATGGCAGAAGCTTTCTGGCCTTTTCTAGAACCGGAAAAGATAACAAATAGACTAGAAGTCTTTCTGAAAGATTTAGTAGCTTCAACATAATATTTCAAAGCTCTAACAACATCCAAAGAATGCAACGATTTCTCCTTAGAATTCTTAGGATTAGGACATAATGAAGGAACCACAATTTCTCTACTAATGTTGTTGGAATTCACAACTTTAGGTAAAAATTCAAAAGAAGTTCGCAACACCGCCTTATCCTGATGAAAAATCAGAAAAGGAGACTCACAAGAAAGAGCAGATAATTCAGAAACTCTTCTGGCAGAAGAGATGGCCAAAAGGAACAAAACTTTCCAAGAAAGTAATTTAATGTCCAATGAATGCATAGGTTCAAATGGAGGAGCTTGAAGAGCCCCCAGAACCAAATTCAAACTCCAAGGAGGAGAAATTGACTTAATGACAGGCTTTATACGAACCAAAGCTTGTACAAAACAATGAATATCAGGAAGAATAGCAATCTTTCTGTGAAAAAGAACAGAAAGAGCAGAGATTTGTCCTTTCAAGGAACTTGCGGACAAACCCTTATCTAAACCATCCTGAAGAAACTGTAATATTCTCGGTATTCTAAAAGAATGCCAAGAAAAATGATGAGAAAGACACCAAGAAATATAAGTCTTCCAGACTCTATAATATATCTCTCTAGATACAGATTTACAAGCCTGTAACATAGTATTAATCACAGAGTCAGAGAAACCTCTTTGACCAATAATCAAGCGTTCAATCTCCATACCTTTAAATTTAAGGATTTCAGATCCTGATGGAAAAAAGGACCTTGAGACAGAAGGTCTGGTCTTAACGGAAGAGTCCACGGTTGGCAAGAGGCCATCCGGACAAGATCCGCATACCAAAACCTGTGAGGCCATGCCGGAGCTACCAGCAGAACAAACGAGCATTCCTTCAGAATCTTGGAGATTACTCTTGGAAGAAGAACTAGAGGCGGAAAGATATAGGCAGGATGATACTTCCAAGGAAGTGATAATGCATCCACTGCCTCCGCCTGAGGATCCCGGGATCTGGACAGATACCTGGGAAGTTTCTTGTTTAGATGAGACGCCATCAGATCTATTTCTGGAAGTTCCCACATTTGAACAATCTGAAGAAATACCTCTGGGTGAAGAGATCATTCGCCCGGATGCAACGTTTGGCGACTGAGATAATCCGCTTCCCAATTGTCTATACCTGGGATATGAACCGCAGAGATTAGACAGGAGCTGGATTCCGCCCAAACCAAAATTCGAGATACTTCTTTCATAGCCAGAGGACTGTGAGTCACTCCTTGATGATTGATGTATGCCACAGATGTGACATTGTCTGTCTGAAAACAAATGAACGATTCTCTCTTCAGAAGAGGCCAAAACTGAAGAGCTCTGAAAATTGCACGGAGTTCCAAAATACTGATCGGTAATCTCACCTCCTGAGATTCCCAAACTCCTTGTGCCGTCAGAGATCCCCACACAGCTCCCCAACCTGTGAGACTTGCATCTGTTGAAATTACAGTCCAGGTCGGAGGCACAAAAGAAGCCCCCTGAATTAAACGATGGCGATCTGTCCACCACGTTAGAGAGTGTCAAACAATCGGTTTTAAAGATATTAATTGAGATATCTTTGTGTAATCCCTGCACCATTGATTCAGCATACAGAGCTGAAGAGGTCGCATGTGAAAACGAGCAAAGGGGATCGCGTCCGATGCAGCAGTCATAAGACCTAGAATTTCCATGCATAAGGCTACCGAAGGGAATGATTGTGACTGAAGGTTTCGACAAGCTGCAATCAATTTTAGACGTCTCTTGTCTGTTAAAGACAGAGTCATGGACACTGAATCTATCTGGAAACCCAAAAAGGTTACCCTTGTCTGAGGAATCAAAGAACTTTTTGGTAAATTGATCCTCCAACCATGATCTTGAAGAAACAACACAAGTCGATTCGTATGAGATTCTGCTAAATGTAAAGACTGAGCAAGTACCAAGATATCGTCCAAATAAGGAAATACCACAATACCCTGTTCTCTGATTACAGACAGAAGGGCACCGAGAACCTTTGAAAAAATTCTTGGAGCTGTAGCTAGGCCAAACGGTAGAGCCACAAACTGGTAATGCTTGTCCAGAAAAAGAGAATCTCAGGAACTGATAATGATCTGGATGAATCGGAATATGCAGATATGCATCCTGTAAATCTATTGTGGACATATAATTCCCTTGCTGAACAAAAGGCAAGATAGTACTTACAGTTACCATCTTGAACGTTGGTATCCTTACATAACGATTCAATATTTTTAGATCCAGAACTGGTCTGAAGGAATTCTCCTTCTTTGGTACAATGAAGAGATTTGAATAAAACCCCATCCCCTGTTCCGGAACTGGAACTGGCATAATTACTCCAGCCAACTCTAGATCTGAAACACAATTCAGAAATGCTTGAGCTTTCACTGGATTTACTGGGACACGGGAAAGAAAAAATCTCTTTGCAGGAGGTCTCATCTTGAAACCAATTCTGTACCCTTCTGAAACAATGTTCTGAATCCAAAGATTGTGAACAGAATTGATCCAAATTTCTTTGAAAAAACGTAACCTGCCCCCTACCAGCTGAGCTGGAATGAGGGCCGCACCTTCATGTGGACTTAGAAGCAGGCTTTGCCTTTCTAGCAGGCTTGGATTTATTCCAGACTGGAGATGGTTTCCAAACTGAAACTGCTCCTGAGGATGAAGGATCAGGCTTTTGTTCTTTGTTGAAACGAAAGGAACGAAAACGATTATTAGCCCTGTTTTTACCTTTAGATTTTTTATCCTGTGGTAAAAAAGTTCCTTTCCCACCAGTAACAGTTGAGATAATAGAATCCAACTGAGAACCAAATAATTTGTTACCCTGGAAAGAAATGGAAAGTAGAGTTGATTTAGAAGCCATATCAGCATTCCAAGTCTTAAGCCATAAAGCTCTTCTAGCTAAAATAGCTAGAGACATAAACCTGACATCAACTCTGATAATATCAAAAATGGCATCACAGATAAAATTATTAGCATGCTGAAGAAGAATAATAATATCATGAGAATCATGATTTGTTACTTGTTGCGCTAAAGTTTCCAACCAAAAAGTTGAAGCTGCAGCAACATTAGCCAATGATATAGCAGGTCTAAGAAGATTACCTGAACACAGATAAGCTTTTCTTAGAAAGGATTCAATTTTCCTATCTAAAGGATCTTTAAACGAAGTACCATCTGACGTAGGAATGGTAGTACGTTTAGCAAGGGTAGAAATAGCCCCATCAACTTTAGGGATTTTGTCCCAAAATTCTAACCTGTCAGACGGTACAGGATATAATAGCTTAAAACGTTTAGAAGGAGTAAATGAATTACCCAATTTATCCCATTCTTTGGAAATTACTGCAGAAATAGCATTAGGGACAGGAAAAACTTCTGGAATAACCACAGGAGATTTAAATACCTTATCTAAACGTTTAGAATTAGTATCAAGAGGACCAGAATCCTCTATTTCTAAAGCAATTAATACTTCTTTAAGTAAAGAACGAATAAATTCCATTTTAAATAAATATGAAGATTTATCAGCATCAATCTCTGAAACAGAATCCTCTGAACCAGAAGAGTCATCAGAATCAGAATGATGATGTTCATTTAAAAATTCATCTGTAGGGAGAGAAGTTTTAAAAGATTTTTTACGTTTACTAGAAGGAGAAATAACAGACATAGCCTTCTTGATGGATTCAGAAACAAAATCTCTTATGTTATCAGGAACATTCTGCACCTTAGATGTTGAAGGAACTGCAACAGACAATGGTACTTTACTAAAGGAAATATTATCTGCATTAACAAGTTTGTCATGACAATTAATACAAACAACAGCCGGAGGAATAGCTACCAAAAGTTTACAGCAGATACACTTAGCTTTGGTAGATCCAGCACTAGACAGTGATTTTCCTGTAGTATCTTCTGACTCAGATGCAACGTGAGACATCTTGCAATATGTAAGAGAAAAAACAACATATAAAGCAAAATTGATCAAATTCCTTAAATGACAGTTTCAGGAATGGGAAAAATGCCAAAGAACAAGCTTCTAGCAACCAGAAGCAAAGAAAAATGAGACAAATAATGTGGAGACAAAAGCGACGCCCATATTTTTTAGCGCCAAATAAGACGCCCACATTATTTGGCGCCTAAATGCTTTTGGCGCCAAAAATGACGCCACATCCGGAACGCCGACATTTTTGGCGCAAAATAACGTCAAAAAAATGACGCAACTTCCGGCGACACGTATGACGCCGGAAACGGAAAAGAATTTTTGCGCCAAAAAAGTCCGCGCCAAGAATGACGCAATAAAATGAAGCATTTTCAGCCCCCGCGAGCCTAACAGCCCACAGGGAAAAAATAGTCAAATTTTTGAAGGTAAGAAAAAATGAATAATTTAAATGCATAATCCCAAATATGAAACTGACTGTCTGAAAAATAAGGAAAGTTGAATATTCTGAGTCAAGGCAAATAAATGTTTGAATACATATATTTAGAACTTTATAAACAAAGTGCCCAACCATAGCTTAGAGTGTCACAGAAAATAAGATTTACTTACCCCAGGACACTCATCTACATGTTTGTAGAAAGCCAAACCAGTACTAAAACGAGAATCAGCAGAGGTAATGGTATATATAAGAGTATATCGTCGATCTGAAAAGGGAGGTAAGAGATGAATCTCTACGACCGATAACAGAGAACCTATGAAATAGACCCCGTAGAAGGAGATCACTGCATTCAAATAGGCAATACTCTCCTCACATCCCTCTGACATTCACTGCACGCTGAGAGGAAAACCGGGCTCCAACTTGCTGCGGAGCGCATATCAACGTAGAATCTAGCACAAACTTACTTCACCACCTCCATCGGAGGCAAAGTTTGTAAAACTGAATTGTGGGTGTGGTGAGGGGTGTATTTATAGGCATTTTGAGGTTTGGGAAACTTTGCCCCTCCTGGTAGGAATGTATATCCCATACGTCACTAGCTCATGGACTCTTGCTAATTACATGAAAGAAATGTAGAATTTAGAAAAGGTATATATAGAGGACCATGTGGCTGCCTTGCAAATTTTCTCCACAGAAGCTTCATTTTTGAAAGCCCAGGAAGATGAAACGGCTCTAGAGGAATGAGCCTCTCAGGAGGCTGTTGTCCAACTGTCTCATAAGCTAAATGGATAACACTTCTCAACCAGAGAGAAAGAGTGGTAGAAGTGGCCTTCTGACCCCTACGCTTACCAGAGAAAACAACGAACAGGGCAGAAGTCTGCCGAAAATCTTTAGTTGCTTGAAGGTAAAATTTTAGAGCTTGCACAACATTCCTTTTGGGAAGAAGAATTGGGATAAAAGAGGGAACAACAATTACCTGATTAATATTGCGATCTAACACAACCATAGGGAGAAAACCCAGCTTAGTACAGAGGACCACCTTATCAGCATGAAAAATAAGGTAAGGGGAATCATATTGCAGAGCCAAAAGTTTGGAGACTCTGCGAGCAGAAGAAATAGCAATAAGAAACAAAACCTTCCAAGATAGTAATTTAATATCAACCGAATGCATTGACTCAAATGGAGCCTGCTGCAAAACTTTAAGAACAAGATTAAGGCTCCAAGGAGGAGCAACAGGTTTAAACACAGGCCCGATTCTGACAAAAGACTGAACATCTGGCAGATCTGCCAGATGTTTATGCGAAAGAATAGACAGCACAGAAATCTGACCCTTCAGAGTACTGACTGACAAACCTTTCTCCAGACCCTCCTGAAGAAAAGCCAAAACTCGAGGAACCCTTACTCTGTTCCAAGAGAAATCCTTTGAATCACACCAATGAAGGTATTTACGCCATACCTTATGGTAAATTCTGCGAGTAACCGGTTTACGAGGCTGAAGCATGGTATCTATGACTTTTTCAGAGAAGCCACGTCTAGCCAAAACTAGGCGCTCAATCTCCAAGTAGTCAGCTTCAGAAAATCCAGATCTGGATGAAGGAGGGGACCCTGAAGCAGAAGGTACTTCCTCAAAAGCTAACCTCCAAGGTGGAAGAGATGACATAGTCACCAGATCTGCAAACCAGATATTGCAAGGCCATGCAGGAGCTATTAGAATCACAGACACTCTCTCCTGCTTGATACAAGCAATTACTGGTGGAAGGAGAGCAAACGGAGGAAACAGGTATGCTAGAGAGAAAACCCAAGAGCCAGCCAGAGCATCTATCAGAACAGCTTGAGGATCTCTTGACCTTAAACCGTACTTTGGAAGCTTGGAGGTGGAGGTCACTAATCCATATAATAAAAATGATCTTATCTGCACATTCGCTTTATATGTTGTTTGATAAACAACATAAAAACATATAAACAACATATAAAGCGAATGTGCAGATAAGATAATTTTTATTATATGGATTAGTGACCTCCACTTCATCTTAATGGACGTTTAAGAAAAAAAAATGTATATATATATATATATATATATATATATATATATATATATATATATATATACCTACATCTATAATACTGCTTAGATATATATTTACTTTTAAAGTTTATTCTCTTTATAA